>NC_081519.1:2809868-2829868 GCF_030273125.1 Centropristis striata | reverse complement strand
AATTATATTTGGCCCGCGAGGAAATACCAAATGACAACCAGAGCTGGCCCACCGGTATTATACAGCGCAAATAATACTACAAATCCCAGAATGCTCTGCTGGTGTTTTGGCTTGAACACAGTAGATCAGTGTGTAGCAAACTGAGCAACAATTAAAGTTGTCTTTATGCACTTTTTCTTGCTAGCCCAAGGCTTGAATGGTTGCACATTCATTGAAGGATATTATTATTAGTCATTTGGTTTATTATTGTTATTTTATTCTTACATTTATTTTTAGCCTGTGGAAAAAGATTACTGTTAAATTTAAATTTAAAGAAGGCCGCATATAAAATAAAAGGACATACGATTTTTATTTAAATTTTATGCCATTGATGTGTTTGTTTGTTTTATTTGATATTCGATTTTGCATGTTTGCAATATTAAGTTATATCAAGCTTTGCTTGTTCCATTTCGTTTGAACTTGTTTAGGTCAATTTTTTCAATAAATATCAATGTTGGCCCGCGACTTTGTCCAAGTTTTAAATTTTGGCCCACTGTGTATTTGAGTTTGACAGCCCTGGTCTACAGTCTCTTCTTAAAGATTGATCAGGACTCAGCAGACACAGAGCAGGGCGTCTCTAGGATTTTGATACATCCGGGGCTCAGCCCAGAGGAGTTAAGCAGATGCGCGCCAAATTTTTTTAGACATAGAGACATTCTCCACATAGCCTAAGAACACACAATTCACTCTACACTTGTGAATTGACACCCTGTACTTAACCAAGCATTCATAGACGGATGCTTGGTTCAGCACTGCAAACCTGTCATATCACATGTGATAAAGGTGAAAATTATGCAATCCCATAACCACAGATCATCAAATGAATGACCCATTTTGAATTTAGTTTGCACCCATATACTGACATTAGCTAGCTAGGTAACAACACATTGTTTTTCCATTTAACACATTAGCAGCTACAGTAACAGAAGCAGGCTGTGCAGGATCCCTGTATGCTAGCTAGCTAGCTGCTATCATGCATGAAAAAGAAAATAAACAAGATGGTTCGACGTTATAGCCTAACATTAACTTTAGCTACTTTCCCCTCTAGATTCATAGATTCATAGATTGTGTACCTAAAAATAATTAATCTTGGGCTTCTTCTAGAGTCTGTAATTAATTGTTACTCAAACCTGTCCCAAAAACATCGTTTTATCGAAGCATCGACATAAGATAACCATAGTTTGAGGATGTAAAAAAAATGTTTTTATTTTTATTTTTTATTAATATTCGGGGCTAATTAAAAAAAATAAATAAAAAAAATTATAGCCTAGGGACGCCACTGATACAGAGGAGAAGAGTCTGGTTGGAGACGTAGAGGCCTTCAGTGGTGGAGGAGACAGACGTCTTTCACTAGTAGAGCGTAGTGGGCGGGAGGGTTTGTGGTCCTGAAGAAAATAATTCAGATAAGAAGGAGCTGTGCCCGTTGCTATTTTGTAGGCAAGAGACAAGGCTTTGATTTTGAAAGGGGTGGGTTTAGTCATTTTTATTGTCTGTTTTTATTCTTATTTTCTGTAAAGCACTTTGTGTTACATTTCTATACATGAAAAGCGCTATATGAATAAAGTTTAGATTTGATTTGATTTTTGATTTGAAAAAACACTAAATTACTTAAAAAAGACACAAAATTACCCAAAAAAGACACAAAATTACTAAAAAAAAGAGACAAAATTATCAAAAAAAGACACAGAATTATCAAAAAAGACACAAAATTATCCAAAGAAAAAAAAAGACACAAAATTATCAAAAAAGACACAGAATTACCAAAAAAGACACAGAATTACCAAAAAAGACACAAAATTATTAAAAAAGACACAAAATGACCAAAAAAGACACAAAATTACTAAAAGACACAGAATTACCAAAAAAGACACAGAATTACCAAAAGAGACACAAAAGTATTAAAAAAAGACACAAAATGACCAAAAAATACACAAAATGACCAAAAAAGACACAAAATGACCAAAAAAGACACAAGATTATTAAAAAAAGATACAAAATTACCAAAAAAGACACAAAATTATTTTAAAAAAGACACAAAATTACAGTAATGATTACATTATTTGTAATATAATATATGCATATTAATGCAGTCTGTTATTAATTGATGAGACGGCTGACTGCAGTCAAGAGCTCTGATGACTAATACAGCAGCAGAGACGATCTCATACATCATCATGCACAACACTACAACAGCAATAATCTACCAGGGTGAGTGATAAAGGGCTGTCAGCACCCAGAGCTATAACTATAATGATTATAGGGATATTTTCTCCACGCTGATGAACAATAACGTCCTGTAAACTGTGACACCGAGCTCCTACTGAGCGACCCAGCTGTGTCAGAGCACCACATGTCCTTCTTCTTCTGCATCATTGTGTTTCCTAAATACCAGCAATTAGCAAACTGAAACAGGGTTGTCAGAGACAGACTTTTACGGAAACCTATTGTTATTAATACCAATATACAGGTGCATCTCAATAAATTAGAATATGAGGGTAAAGTCAATTTCCAGTAGTTCAAGTCAAATAGTCCCAACCAAGTATTGAGTCAAATAGATGGACAAGATTTCCATATTAAACATACTTTTAAAATTGGTCTTTTGTAATATTCAAATTTTGAGATAAAAGTCATTATTATGAGATAAAAGGTCATAATTTTGAGATAAAAGGTCATAATTTTGAGATTAAAAGTCAAAGTCAAAAACAAATTTATTTATATAGCGCATTTACAGACGGCTGAGCCGCACCAAAGTGCTTCACATAAAAGTGCAAAAAGTGCAATAAAATACAGAATTGACAAAGGTAAAAAAGAGACTAAACTAAACAAAACAATACAAACAAAAAAAAACTTTAATTGTGGGCAAGAGAAAAGAGGTGGGTTGTCACTCTGAGGCAGGTAAGCTTTAGTCTTGGCTAGAGTTCTCAGGTGGAAAAAGCTTCTCCTCACCACTGCGCTAACCTGCTGTTCAAACTTAAAAGCACTGTCAAAAATCACACCAAGATTTTTGACAGAAGGCCGGATGTTGGAGGCTAGAGGGCCTAGGGCATCAGTGGAGAAGGCCGGAGAGGTTTTTCCAAAAATAATGATCTCCGTCTTGCTCTCGTTAAGGTTGAGGAAGTTTGCACCCATCCATGATCTGATGTCAGCCAGACAATCAAGCAATGGCTGGAGTGCAGCCTGCCCATCAACATTAAGAGGCAGATATAGCTGGACGTCGTCGGCAAAGCAGTGGAAGGAGATGTTATGTTTCAGCAGGATGTCCCCTAGGGGTAAAATATATAATAGGAAGAGGATGGGACCTAGTATAGAGCCCTGAGGGACCCCACAGGTGAGGGGGGCAACAGAGGAGAAGAAATCCCCAAGCAGGATAGAGAAGCTCCCGTCAGCCAGGTAGGACTGAAATAACTTCAGGGCTGTGCCTTTGATGCCAACTTGGTGCTCAAGCCGAGACAGCAGGATCCTGTGATCCACCGTGTCAAAGGCTGCTGTGAGATCTAGGAGCACTAGGATCACAGGACTCCCTGAGTCAACGACTAGGAGCAGGTCGTTTAGCACTCTCAGCAGTGCAGTCTCTGTGCTGTGGGCTGTTCTGAAGCCAGACTGGAGAGTAGGCTACTTGAAAGTAGGGATTTAGAGACTCTGGAGGTGACGTTTGGTTTTCGATCGTCGCAACGGATTAAACACGGGAGACGCAACTGTGGCCTCCATCGCTAACTGTGCACAACGTCAGCAGCTGATCATAAACAAACCAGCATGGCTAATTATGCACAGAGTCTCCGCTGATCATAAACATAGTGATGGTAAATTAACCGGCATGGCTAACTGTGCACAGAGTCTCTGGTGCTTGTTGTAAACAAACAGAGATTGCTAAGTGAACACCTCCTGCAGCAGCAGCACATACACACTGTACTGCTACAGAGCTAACTGTTAGCCTGTTAGCACATACACACTGTACTGATACAGAGCTAACTGTTAGCCTGTTAGCACATTCACACAGTACTGCTACAGAGCTAACTGTTAGCCTGTTAGCACATACACACTGTACTGCTACAGAGCTAACTGTTAGCCTGTTAGCACATACACACTGTACTGCTACAGAGCTAACTGTTAGCCTGTTAGCACATACACACTGTACTACTACAGAGCTAGCTGTTAGCCTATTAGCACATACACACTGTACTGCTACAGAGCTAACTGTTAGCCTGTTAGCAATTTGTAGACTGGACGCTAAGGGGGGTTAACATTCCCTCCGGTTCTGCAGCTGGGAGAGACTGCTGCAGGAGGACTGTGCCACTTCAACTCGTTCTTACTAACGAGCCGCCTGCCCCCATGGCTCGTTAAGAAGAGTAAGAACGAGTCTCCAAAAGTCTCCAATAACACCAGAAAAAGTTGATGGATTTGTCGACAGTAGCTTTTTTGAAAAATAGTCGCTAAGGGGGTCTGAAAAGTTGCTAAATATAGCAACAAAGTCGCTAAGTTGGCAACACTGCTTGTCTGCTTTTACAAATGGCGTGTTGTTGTGGTGTCCAGTACTACGTCACATCCTGCTTAGCGTTCTATCCAATCAGCAACCAGGCTTTTTAAGAGGAGAAAAACAGCCCTGTTCTTCTACAGGCACAAAAAAAGTCCCGTCAAAAGTCCGCTCCGGACGGCTCGTATTCAAATTAGGGACGTTTCGGCGAGTGAGACCTGCCTCATTCTGGGTGTTGGGCGATAGCGGAAACACCCTTATAGTTATCATTATAGTTATCATTCTTTGTGATGGGGATTTCCTTTAAAAACTTTTCTCCTTTGGAAATACAGCAAAACTGTTTGTCTGAAGAAGAAGGATAAGAGCCAATAAGTGCAAATATGCAACAAAGATGTGATGAAATAAGGAGAAGTTTAGTCCATGTAGAACTTTAAAAACAGAATCACAATCGCTCTATATCTGTTTGTTCTGGGGGGAAAAATAAAGCCCTTTTCTTGTTCTGTGACATAAAAAAACAGCCAAGCAGATGTCACTGCAGGTCAAAACTGGAGCCTTAGTCAAAAAACAACTACAGCTCAAAAATCAGACAGGGCCAAGATAACAAACAGCACAAAGGTGAAACCCGTAAAGTGTAAAGTCATCTGGAAAACATCGGCCAACAAAGGCACAGTAAACAGAGCCGTTATGTTCTAATCTATTTATGAGTCAATAGAAGGAAGGAGGCCAATAACTCAACCTTGTGATTAGTGACCTGACAGCTACTGTTCGTCTGATAAGAAAAAAACCTTTCTGAAGAAAAGAAAGCAAAAGGTGGGCGTGGCGATATCTGTGTTTCTGTTCAGAGTTTACTCATGGTCACACACACACATTCTTGTACTTCTATCTTTGTGAGGACCCTCATTGGAACAGTGAATTCCCTTGCAAGGTTATAATAGTTTTGGCTTTTTCATTAGTTTTAGTTTTCATTAGTTTTTGTTTTCAATTTCAGTTAGTTTTAATGAGTTTTTAGAGTGAGTTTGCTGGTTTTAGTTTAGTATTTATTTTTTTTAAATGCTATAGTTTTAGTTTTTTGTAATGGGGTATTTGTTGGGTGGGAGATTAAAAGAGGTCACAGTAAATTTTGCCGTTATTTATAGGTTGACAAAGACGAAAACGAAGGACATTTTCACTATAGTTTTAGTTAGTTTTGTAACCTCACAATACAGTTTCAGTTAATTATCATTACCATGTAACCTTTAACCCTTAAAATAAAGTCTGAAATCTCAAAAAAGCCTTTAAAGAAGTGAGGACCGGCCGAAATGTCCTCACTTTGCAAAAATGTCAGTCACTCTGTTTAACACTCTGTTAAAAACGTGTTCTGGTCCTCACTATGTATGACGTACAAGAAGACACACACACACACACACACACACACACACACACATTCTTGTACTTCTATCTTTGTGGGGGCCCTCATTGAAATAGTGAATTTTTGTTTTCAGTTTCAGTTAGTTTTAATGAGTTTTTAGAGTGAGTTTGCTAGTTTTAGTGTAGCATTTATTTTTTTGAAATGCTTTAGTTTTAGTTTAGTTTTTATTAGTTGTAGTGTTTTGTAATGGGGTATTTGTTGGGTGGGAGATTAAAAGAGGTCTCAGTAAATTTTGCCTTTATTTCCTTTGTCTGATCCATCTTCATAATGTATGAAAAAAGTTGACAAAGACGAAAACGAAGGACATTTTCACTATAATTTTAGTTAGTTTTGTAACCACACAATACATTTTCAGTTAATTATCGTTATCATGTAACCTTTAACCCTTAAAACAAAGTCTGAAATCTCAAAAAAGCCCTTAAAGAAGTGAGGACCGGCCGAAATGTCCTCACTTCGCAAAAATGTCCTCAATCTGTTGGTTAAAAACATGTTAGGGTCCTCACTATGTGTGACGTACAAGAACACACACACACACACACACACATTCTTGTCCTTCTATCTTTGTGGGGGCCCTCATTGGAATAGTGAATTTTTGTTTTCAGTTTCAGTTAGTTTTAATTAGTTTTAAGAGTGAGGTTGCCAGTTTTAGTTTAGTTTTTATTAGTTGTTAGTTAGTTGTTGGTTAAAAACATGTTCTGGTCCTCATTATGTGTGACGTACAAGAACACACACACACACACACACACCTGATTATCTGCACCACCTGTCTCCTTCTATTACACCTGAGCTCTCCTCCAGCTGCTGTGAGGTGGCAGCTCCTCATTGTTTTCCCATCATCCTTTTTAAAGGGACGACTTCTGTGTTGACTTTGCTCCCACGCGACACGAGCAGGAGTTTTTTGTGTCGAGTCGTAAAAATAATGGCACCATTGTTTTCAGCCGGTGAATATAAAGCATTGTCTGTCCCCTTTGAAGGTGGAGACGGCTGATTGTTCTTTTGTGATTTTCATGGTCACAAGCTGCTTTTCCTGTTTCCACTGTGGGACCAGAGACACGGCCGTATATAAATGGAAATGAAAATACACATGTTTTATTTACAGTAATAACTTTATTTATATATGTACATATATATGTATATGTATATATGAAGACAAGCTGATAAAGCCAGTTAAAGTTGAATCATAGGAGCTTTCACAGTGTGACATTTATGTTTCTAGACTGTTTCTAAAATGAGAATTTTCTTTCTACAATGAAAACTATTACTATTTTTAATTTACATACAAATAGACTGTTTTGTAGTTTTATTATTTATTATGTTTTCAACCTTTTTTTCAGTGTCTTTTTGTGTCTTATTGTGTCATTTTCAGCTGCTTTTGTGTGTATAAATGGTTAAAAAAAAATTTTGGAAACATTTCTATAGAAACCTTTGTCTTTTGTTTGTATTTTCTGTTCCTGGCATATTTATACTTTGTTAATTAAAATAAAAAATAAAAAAAAATCTAATCTAAAAAAAAGAAAAATCTGACTGATGGCCAAGTTTGTGTGGAGAAAAAGGAGCCATGCATGTGATGTAAGGACAGACTGAAAGATGATAAACAGAAATTAATGCAGAGGAAGTTGACAAATTTGACCCAAAATCTCCTGGACTTCATATTGCAGAAGACTTCACAGTGATCGTCTCATTCAAGCTTTTATTGATGTTTTTATAACTGTTTGCATGTCTGTGGAATTTCCCACATGGTGCAGTTCACTCATAAAAACACAATAACAGTAACTGTATGTACATGAAGTGAGGTTGTTGTATGGGAACGGAGCTGCTGGCAGTGGAGCTCTGAACTCTCAGCGTGATGAGACGTTTATATTGTTGTTTTTGGCATTTTTCTTTATAAGAGAGTTGAAACAGAAACATGTTGCAGAAACGATGATCTGCTGTTGAGCTCAGACGGCTCAGCAGGACGTTGACGCTGACAGTCTGTTTGCACCAAACAGCAGTTGTGCAATAAGCCTCTTTGCATTAAAAAATCCCCAAAATAGATTTTTAACATGTTTAAAAATGACGATTATTACATAAGAGATTATAATATTAAGGTAAACTCAAATGATATCACCCTCATGTTTAAAAGCATCCTCTGATAATCTGTTGAGCATATATTTTCTGTTTCATGTCACATTTATTTTATAAGTAGCATTTAGGGCTGCACTATTAATTGAATTTTAATCAGAATTTTGGCCGCCACGATTAAATTAACCCGATCGTCAGCGTTATTTCTCCTGCAGATATAATCAATCACTTTCTACACCAGTAGTCCTCCAACCACCAGGGGGCGACGCAGATTTAAGGTTTCATGTAGCTGCCTAAATAAATAACGAGCGAGCGCTAAACAGGTTGTGGCGTAGTACTCGACGCCACAACAACGCGTGTTATTTGTAAAAGCAGGCAAAGCAGTGTTGCCAACTTAGCAACTTTGTTGCTATATTTAGCGACTTTTCAGACGTCCTTAGCGACTATTTTTAAAAAAAAAAAGCGACTGGCGACAAATCCAGTGACTTTTTCTGGTGTTATTGGAGACTTTTGGAGACTTGTTCTTACTCTTCTTAACGAGCCGTTGGGGCCAGTGGCTCGTCCTCCTGCAGCAGTCTCTCCCAGCTGCAGAGCCGGAGGGGATGTTAACCCCTTAGCGTCCAGCAGTACAGTGTGTATGTGCTGCTGGTGCAGGAGGTGTTCACTTAGCGATCTCTGTTTGTTTACAACAAGCACCGGACACTCTGTGCACAGTTAGTGATGCCAGTTAATTCACGATCACTATGTTTATGATCAGCGGAGACGTTGTGCATAATTAGCCATAACGACTTTTCAGACCCCCTTAGCGACTATTTTTCAAGAAAGCGACTGGCGACAAATCCAGCGACCTTTTCTGGTGTTATCGGAGACTTTTGGAGACTCGTTCTTACTCTTCTTAACGAGTCGTGGGGGCCGGAGGCTCGTTAAGAAGAGTAAGAACGAGTCGAAGCAACACAGTCCTCCTGCAGCAGTCTTTCCAAGCTGAAGAGCCGGAGGGGATGTTAACCCCTTAGCGTCCAGTCTGCAAATTGCTAACAGGCTAACAGTTAGCTCTGTAGCAGCTCAGTGTGTATGTGCTAACAGGCTAACAGTTAGCTCTGTACCAGCACAGTGTGTATGTGCTAACAGTTAGCTCTGTAGCAGCACAGTGTGTATGTGCTAACAGGCTAACAGTTAGCTCTGTAGCAGTACAGTGTGTATGTGCTAACAGGCTAACAGTTAGCTCTGTAGCAGTACAGTGTGTATGTGCTAACAGGCTAACAGTTCGCTCTGTAGCAGTACAGTGTGTATGTGTCAACAGGCTAACAGCGGAGACGCTGTGCATAATTAGCCATGCTGCTTTGTTTATGATCAGCTGCTGACGTTGTGCACAGTTAGCGACGGCGGCTACACTAAAAACTGTTCCCATTGTTTGTTTAAAAGTAGTCCAATAAAAATACTGATGTTTTCCCTAACATGATGAATAATCGTGATTACAATATTGATCAAAATAATCGTGATTATAATTTTTCGGCCATAATAGTGCAGCCCTAGTAGCATGGGCCTGTTAAAGGTTCAAGTTTAGGTGGATTGAGGAAAAAAATCTGAATCTCAGTGTATTCTTCTTGTAGCTGCATCCTGGTCTGTCTTGTGTCTGCATGTGAAGAAGTTTGTTTCTTTATCTCGTCTATAGATTCTCCCTCAGGGCTGGATGTTGGCAGCAGAAAGAAGACATGGAGATCAGAACTTGACTTTTCCTGTTCCCAACCTGTAACAGCAGCCGAGGGCTGAGAGTGTAATCTCTATTGATTAATGGGCTCAGGGGAAGAGAAACACAACTTTACACCCTGACGCTGATGTTGTTTTTGGACTTTTTCTTCTTACATTTGCTTTTCTTGTGCAGTCATATCTTCAGTTCCCTGGAATATTTATACTTTAACAACGGAAAATCAGCTCCTCTGTGGCTGTGATCTTCACAGCCTATGTTTAGAGCTTGTGAAACACTATTTCTGAATGCAGAAATCATAAACTGCTTTAAGACTGTATTGCTGTACATAAATCTAGTATAATCATGTCTAGCACAGTGAACCTCTATGTGTGCTAGAGATGCTGCTCTACAGCTTCACTGTGTGTTTTGGTGTTAGACATAAATAGCTCAGTTTGTCCTTGAAGTAATTAGATGAATAACACAGGACTTATTACTGCATTAGAAAAGGGATTAAGTCTATTAGATTAAGGGAATAAAAAGTCCTGTTGCACATTGTGATGAGCTAACTGATGAACAACTTGTGCTGCAGCTGAGAAAACAAAGTAAACTAACTTTCCACACAGAAAGTGTTTGTAATCTTTACTCAGGCTGTTTCTAAGTAATATTTATTTAATAAAAACCACTTTTTTTTAATGAAAATACACAAGTAAATTGCAGATTTACTGAATAAAAGGTTTTTCCATCAAAAGCAAAGCTGTTGATGTGTTTTCTGACACTGAAAAGAAAAGAAAATCACTTATGTCCAGTATTCAGTACACTGTAAAAAAAAAAAAACCTGTTGTTTTTACGGAAAAAAAACGGCAGCTGCCAGGTGGTTGCCAGAACTTTACCGTAATAAATACGGTACACTGAAAAAAATTGGAGTGACATTTACTTAAAAAAAGCTAGGCAAGTTTTTCCACACAGAAAGTGTTTGTAATCTTTACTCAGGCTGTTTCTAAGTCATATCTATTTAACCCTTTATCAAGCAAAGAACCATATTTGGTAACTTCAGGTAATATTTTGGGAAAAAAGTGATTTAAAGTGGCAAATCTGCGCGAAAAAGGTTGCGGATTTACAAGAAAAAAGTGGGAAAAAAGCAACTTTTTTCTCACAGATTCACCACTTTAAATCTCATGAATCTACACATTTTTTTCTCATAGATTTGCCACTTTAATCTCGTAAACTTTTTTCTCAAAATATTAATTTCATATATTTTTTTTACACATTCTGGCAGTATGTAATATCCTCCAATATTCTCTAGGGTTGAAATTTGAAATTTGCAAGTATTTCAATGAGTGTCCTATTAAGGGCTAAAGTGGTGAATCTGGGAGAAAAAAGTTGCTTTTTTCCCACTTTTTTCTCATAAATCTGCGACTTTTTTCGCGCAGATTTGCCACTTTAAATCTCTTAAATCTGTGACTTTTTTTCTTGTAGATTTGCCACTTTAATCTAGTAAATTTGCAACTTTTTTCTCAAAATATTACCTGAAGTTACCAAATATAGTTCTTTGCCTGATAAAGGGTTAATAGAACCACTTTTTTCTTTTTATGAAAATACACAAGTAAACTGCAGATTCACTGATGTCCCTCCATTGCATTTTACTTGGAAATATCAACTAATTAAGCCAATGAACTGGTTTATTAATGAATATTACTTGGAACGAATGATTCAATTTACAGACAAAACTGATGACACATAATAACAAACAATCAATAAGTACAATAAGTAATGCATTACATGAAAAACTGCTATTTGAAAATAAAAGCACTGAATTCGTATTTCTTTGAAGAATATATATAGATGATTGAAATAATAATTACAGGGCCAAAAAATCGATTCACAGCTACAACTGTGAGTATGCACAAAGACAGAAATATGCATATGCATTCTTTACATCAGATTTATAAATAGAAACTAGAAAATTTCCTCTGGGGAAATTCTGAAAGGGCCACGGGGGCTACTGCCGGTGTGTGTACACTATGATGAGATTCTTTAGAGATTTCAAACAATTAATACTACTAATGTTATGATACTATATTATATACAAGGAACACACCTACAACAAGATTCCTCTTTAAGTATTTATTTATACAGCAACCTATGACCTTTAACCTCAAAATGTGTGTGTGTGTGTGTGTGTGTGTGTGTGTGTGCGCGTGTTGGAAGCATGTGTATCTTGAGGAGTGTGCGTGCTTACGCGCGTGTGTGTATCTGTTCCTGTAATCACATCAAAGATCAAAGGCAATCAGATCAAAGCAATTAACAGAATTAATTCTCACCAACTGCCAATGTTCCATAACAGAGGTGGACAGACTGGAATTTCTGGTCTCGAACAGAAAGCATTTTTGGCAAAACCATAATACCTATCATTGATCCGACTTCACTTTGAGCGTCCTGAGTTCTTCCTGAACGTATACATATGTTTTTTTTTTAAGAAAAATGAAAAAATAGCTTTGTTAGAGCGATCTAAAAAAACTGTTAAATTAAACTTTTCAGAAATTTTCCTGCGTTTTTAATATGGGAGCCAATGAGGCTGTTGGTGGTGTTGGTGGATCATCTGTGCGTCCTACGCCCAAACTATAACTCTGACAGCTTTACCAGAGGATTGTGAGGGAGAAGACAAATTTTCCTACGTTTCTATGTATAAATTATTTCTGTAGAGTGGAATTTGCGGCCTGGAGCGCAGTTTTAAAATTTATTTTTTGACAGTTTCTTCTCTCCCTCTACACTCTGGTGATGATGTCACACACTGTGACACGAACATTCCGTGCAATACACACCCATTATAATCTCAGAATTTCTCCAAAAATGATCATGGTCATTGAACAGGGATTGATAAAAAACTATATGACCTATCGAAACGTGGATTAATACACCGTTACACAAGACTTGTGTCTACTGTTTAAAGTTTAAATGGAGTCTCTAGGTGAAATTATGCCGGAGAAGTAGACGTTTAAAAATCTCCAATTATTGTTCTTTTTCGCTCATTTTTTGTCGCCCGTCCCATTCATTTCAATACAAAATTTTGGGCAGTTTTTCACAACTTATGTCTGATTGCCCCGAGGCCCTAATAAATCTCAGCTGTTATGGAACCGGGAGCACATGCCAAACAGCCACAGTTAGCTATAAATAGATGCAGAAACACCCAGATCCTTGTTTGGCATATTGGAACTTGTGCCTGTTTCACCACTTATTAAATGTGTCAGTCAAAATACAGCAGAAAATAATGCAATTTCATCAACTGTGATGCAAACAGCACCAGAGCAGCTGACATGGCTGCAGCTATTTAAAGAGTCCAAACCCCTTATTCATCATTCCTGCAGGCTGGCTTGTAAAATCACAATCACTATTATTAACTGTCAGAAGGATGATAAATGATTCATTCGCAGCTCTCATGTTGATACAGACTTTACAAAGTGCTCCATGATTCAGGATAAATTCATTAAATTATCATTGACAGGGAGAAGACTTCTTAGACACAGATGAAAATAATGATGAAATTAATCTCTCATAAATTATTTTAACCCTCGTTAGTCCTCCCGTCGACTATACACCCAAAAAGGACCCCATGACAAAAGACTGACTTTAGGACATGTAGAAAAAAATTATTAACAACTTTTTTTTTTTCACCTTTTAAGGCAACTCATGACCAAAAAAATGGATATATAATTTTCATATTTTTTTCATTATGATTGGTAAAAAAGAAATGTATTACCAACTTTTTTTTCCACCTTTTAAGGAAACACATGATAAAACAAATTGATATTTCATTGTTGAATTTTTTTATTATTGGTCAATTTTAGTCAAATAGATTTAGTATAAAATGATAGAACTGGATGGAACCCTCTTATATGTTAGATTTGACACATTTGGTCACATTTGAAACATGTATTTATTATTTATTTATTCTGTTGGACTAAAGGACTAAAAAAGACACAAAATGACACAAAAAATGACACAAAAAGACCCAAAATGACTAAAAAAGACACAAAATGAATAAAAAGACAAAAAATGACACAAAAAGACACAACATGACAAAAAAAAGACACAAAATTACCAAAAAAGGACACAAAATGACAAAAAAAGACACAAAAAGTGACTAAAATAGACACAAAATGACAAAAAGACACAAAATGACCAAAAAAGACACAAAAGACACAAAAAGACTAAAAAAAGACACAAAATGACCAAAAAGACACAAAAAGACAAAAAGTGACAAAAAAAGACACAAAATGACAAAAAAGACACAAAATGAGAAGACAGAATGACCAAAAAAACGCACAGAATACACAAAATGACAGAAAAAGACATAAAATGACCAAAATAGACACAAAAAGACCAAAAAGGACATAAAAATGACCAAAAAGACACAAAATGACCAAAAAAAGACACAAAATGACTAAAAGTAACTAAAAAAAAGACACAAAATGACCAAAAAAGACAAAAAGTGACTTAAAAAAAATACACAAAATAACCAAAAAAGGACACAAAATGACCAAAAAAGACACAAAATGACCAAAAAGGCACAAAATGACCAAAGACACAAAATGACTAAAAAAAGACACAAAATTACCAAAAAAGGACACAAAATGACAAAAAAGACACAAAATAACCAAAAAATACACAAAAAGACAAAAAGTGACTAAAAAAAAGACACAAAATGAACAAAAAAGGACACAAAATGACCAAATAAGACACAAAATGACCAAAAAAGGACACAAGATGACCAAATAAGACACAAAATGACCAAAAAGACACAAAATGAGAAGACAGAATGACCAAAAAAATGCACAGAATACACAAAATGACAGAAAAAGACACAAAATGACCAAAATAGACACAAAAAGACCAAAAAGGACACAAAAATGACTAAAAGTGACTAAAAAAAGACACAAAATGACCAAAAAAGGACACAAAATAACCAAAAAAGACACAAAAAGACAAAAAGTGACTTAAAAAAAAGACACAAAATAACCGAAAAAGGACACAAAATGACCAAAAAAGACACAAAATGACCAAAAAAAAAAGACATACAAAGACACGAAAAGGATTCAATAATGGACCAAATATCCCTATAAGACTCCATAGAGTTATCTCATCATTGTCAGTAAATCACGTTCTCAGGTTCTGAATGTGAATGAGGAACATTTCCGTGCAGCGTTCACTGACCAGCTCGTATATTTCTCTCTCGGCCTGCTGCTGAACACATGCTGCCATCTGTCATCGCAGCGTTCCTCTCCAGATTTACAGCCGAGGATCATCAGAGCGTAGCCGGCGAGCTTCAGATCTCCAGCAGGCCAACAGTGTCCTCGTTATCAACGCTGGAGTCAAGTTACTGGGACCTGTGGAAACCTGGAGACCCTAATAATAACTACTGATCTCAATCCCAAACTCTTTAATTACTACGATTATTATAATTACTAAGAATGCATTTGGCTGTTTGCAGCTTTATCCTCAGGCTCATCTTAGATTAAGTTATAAATGATAAACTATGAGGAAGACCCCTGTGTGTGTGTGTGTATATATATATATATATATATATATATATATATATATAGCAAAGCAAAGCTAAAAAAATACTTTCAAATGTAGTTGTTTTTTTGCAGAGATTTGTCTAATTTTGCTGTGTGCATTCAGCATTTTTAATGCAATCTTCTGTGTTCACTGTTTTTTTTAATTTCTTTGCGTGTTTTTATGGTTTTTTTTTGTATTTTTGGGGGGTTTTAAGCATGTTTTTTGTAATTATTTTGTGTGTTTTTATTTGTGTTTTTTAGTTTTTTTTATTTGTGTTTTTCCATGTCCAATTTAATGCATCAACCCTTTTTCCAGCAAAGCTAAAAAAACACTTCAAATGTAGTTTTTTTTGCAGAGATTTTTCAAATTTTGCTGTGTGCATTCAGCATTTTTAATGCAATCTTTTGTGTGTTTTTTGTCATTTGTTTGTGTTTTTATGTGTGTTTTTGTAAAACATGTTTTTTGTAATTGTTTTATATTTTTGTGTGTTCTTATGTGTTTTTTGTGTTTTTATGCGTGATTTTTTTTTTTGTTTTTATTTGTGATTTTGGATTTATTTTATGTTTTACATTTTTTGGTGTTTTTTGTATTTTTGTGTTTTTATGTGTGCTTTTTGTGTGTTTTTATTTGTGTTTTTGTATTTTTTTTGTGTGTGTTTTTTGTAATATTGTTGTGTTTTTATGTGTTTTTTTTGTAATTATTTTTGTGTGTTTTTTGTGTCCAAAATGTTTATCCAGGAAGTCAAAATGAAAATAATAACCAGGCCATATAGGTGAGGTTGTGCTGAAATCAGTGATGCCAACATGTCCTGGTAAAGATCTTTAAATGGTTTATATTGGGCGGCAATGCCAGAGTTCTGAGTGAAACATAGAGGAGCCTGATAATGAGATCATGTTATGGTAAAGCTAATCGTTTCTGACTTCCTCATGCAGATCTGCCCTCGATTCTCAGAGAGAAATAATAGAAATACTTCCAGTTGTCATGTGGAGGGAGACTGAATCACGTGTCACCAGGGATTCACCATGTTCCTCAGGCTTTTTGTTTGCATTTTACTACGTTATATATATATATATATATATATATATATATATATATAGAACAATATAAATCAGTAAGTACACAACTGAATGCAGTTCTATGAAAAATATACAGTGCTTAACCCTTTATCAGGCAAAGAACTATATTTGGTAACTTCAGATACTATTTTGAGAAAAAAAGTTGCAAATTTACTAGATTAAAGTGGCAAATCTACAAGAAAAAAAGTCACAGATTTAAGAGATTTAAAGTGGTGAATCTGTGCGAAAAAAGTCGCAGATTTACGAGAAAAAAGTGGGAAAAAAGCAACTTTTTCTCCCAGATTCACATCTTTAACCCTTAATAGGACACTCATTGAAATACTTGCAAATTCTAACCCTAGAGAATATTGGAGGATATTACATACAGCCAGAATGTATAAAAAAAACAGACGAAAATAATATTTTGAGAAAAAAGTTTACTAGATTAAAGTGGCAAATCTACGAGAAAAAAAGTTGCAGATTTAAGAGATTTCAAGTGGCAAATCTGCGCAAAAAAAGTCGCTGATTTACGAGAAAAAAATGGGAAAAAAGCAACTTTTTTCTCCCAGATTCACCACTTTAACCCTTAATAGGGCACTCATTGAAATACTTGCAAATTCCAAATTTTAACCCTAGAGAATATTGGAGGATATTACATACAGCCAGAATGTGTAAAAAAAAACATACGAAAATAATATTTTGAGAAAAAAGTTTACGAGATTAAAGTGTCAAATCTATGAGAAAAAAATGTGCAGATTTATGAGATTTAAAGTGGTGAATCTGAAATCCCTGTGAAAAGTTATTCACTCATTTTTGTTACAAAAAGACACATGTTGTTAAAATAAGCACATAAAGCTATGGTCAGTAGCTAAATTATACTCAAAACAAGATAATTAAGATACTATCGGTAGATATAAGAAGAAAATACTTGGTGAGCTTCATGTTTTTGCAGTGTTTTGTCATTTTGTGTCTTTTTGTGTCCTTTTTTGGTCATTTTGTGTCTTTTCTTGTAACTTTTTGTCTTTTTTTGTACTTTTGTGTCTTTTGTGTCTTTTTTTGGTCATTTTGTGTCTTTTTTTTGTCATTTTTTGGTCATTTTGTGTCTTTTTCGTCATTTTGTGTCTTTTGTGTCTTTTTTTGGTCATTTTGTGTCTTTTTTTTGGTCATTTTGTGTCTTTTTTTAGTCACTTTTTGAATAGATTGAAAAGCATGAAAAAGCTCACAATGTCAATCCTAAAAAGAAGTCTTTACACAAGACTGAAATCCCTGTGAAGAGGTTATTCACTCATTTTAGTTACAAAAGCACATGAAGCTATGGTCTGTAGCTAAATTATACTGAAAACAAGATAATTAAGATACTATTGGTAGATATAAGAAGAAAACACTTGGTGAGCTTCATGTTTTTGCAGTGTACTGATGCAGTAAATATCTCCAACATGAGTCAGTGCCTATTCTGAAAATAATGAAGGTAGATAAAGCAAGTTCCTGGAAAAAAATTATTAACATCCACATCCATATTCTGCATTTTCTGTCCCGGTCAACATGACTAAAGTTTGAGTGTTTCACATGCAGCTTCGTGATGCACTTTAAAGCTTTCCTGTGTTTTTTTGTTTTTTTTATTTGTTTTTTTTCCATGTCCAATTTAATGCATCAACCCTTTTTTCAGCAAAGCTAAAAAAACACTTTCAAATGTAGTTTTTTTTTGCAGATATTTTTCTAATTTTGCTGTGTGCATTCAGCATTTTTAATGCAATCTTTTGTGTGTTTTTTGTCATTTCTTTGTGTTTTTATGTGTTTTTGGCGTGTGTTTTTATGTGTGTTTTTGTAAAAAAAATTGTGTTTTTTGTAATTTTTAAAATATTTTTGTGTGTTTTTATGTGTGTTTTTTGTGTGTATTTATTTGTGTTTTTGGATTTTTTTTGTGTGTTTTAAATTTTTTTATTTTTTTTTTATTTTTGTGTTTTCATGTGTGCTTTTTGTGTGTTTTTATTTGTGTTTTTGTATTTTTTTTGTATTTTATTTTTTGTGTGTTTTTTGTAATTTTGATGTGTTTTTGTATGTGTTTTTTGTAATTATTTTTGTGTGTTTTTTGTGTTCAAAATGTTTATCCAGACATATGGTCAGTAGCTAAATTATACTGAAAACAAGATAATTAAGACACTATTGCTAGATATATAAGAAGAAAATACTTGGTGAGCTTCATGTTTTTGCAGTGTGCTGATGCAGTAAATATCTCCAACATGAGTCAGTGCCTATTCTGAAAATAATGAAGGTAGATAAAGAAAGTTCCTGGAAAAAATCTATTAACATCCACATTTTGTATTCTGCATTTTCTGTCCCGGACATTCCATTTTTGAATCCTTTTTGTGTCTTTGTATGTCTTTTTGCATCTTTTTTGGTCATTTTGTGTCTTCTGTGTTTTTTATTTTTTTGGTCATTCTGTCTTCTCATTTTGTGTCCTTTTTTGGTCATTTTGTGTATTTTGTCATTTTGTGTCTTTTTGTGTCCTTTTTTGGTCATTTTGTGTCTTTCCTTGTAACTTTTTGTCTTTTTTTGTACTTTTGTGTCTTTTGTGTCTTTTTTTGTCATTTTGTGTCTTTTGTGTCTTTTTTTGGTCATTTTGTGTCTTTTTTGGTCATTTTGTGTCTTTTTTGTCACTTTTTGTCTTTTGTGTCTTTTTTTGGTCATTTTGTGTCTTTTTTGTCATTTTGTGTCTTTTTTAAGTCACTCTTTGAATAGATTGAAAAGCATGAAAAAGCTCACAATGTCAATCCTAAAAAGAAGTCTTTACACAAGACTGAAATCCCTGTGAAGAGGTTATTCACTCATTTTAGTTACAAAAGCACATGAAGCTATGGTCTGTAGGTAAATTATACCAAAAACAAGATAATTAAGATACTATTGGTAGATATAAGAAGAAAATACTTGGTGAGCTTCATGTTTCTGCAGTGTACTGATGCAGTAAATATCTCCAACATGAGTCAGTGCCGATTCTGAAAATAATGAAGGTAGATAAAGCAAGTTCCTGGAAAAAAATCTATTAACATCCACATTTTGTATTCTGCATTTTCTGTCCCGGTCAACATGACTAAAGTTTGAACGTTTCACGTGAAGCTTCGTGATGCACTTTAAAGCTTTCCTGTAAAAGCTCATCACATCAGAATGTGTTCTTCTGTCTCACAGGCTTATGTAACTGTGAGTGCTGTAAGCTGGTTCCTAAATATAGCTCTGTGTACAGAATTAAAATGTATTAGCCAGCAGCATCGTGCTAATATATACAAACATACTGCAGCACATACACACAGGAGATGTCTCTTCAGAGAAAAAACACATATCAACGTTCCTCATGGCCGCTTTATGTTTTTCTCTCTGGTATTCAAATGCATTTTTTGCATATATGTAAACAATTCATATTGATTTAAACATCATAAAATACAGCAGAGGAACCTCACAGTCTAAACCAGGGGTCTCAAACTCAAAGTACCTGGGGGCCGCTGGAGGCAGTATCAACATGACCGAAAAAAGACACAAAATTACTAAAAAAAGGTAAAATTACAAAAAAGACTCTTAAAAAGACTCTTACTTAAAAAAAAACACACAAAATGACAAAAAACACAAAATGACAGAAAAAAAAACTAAATTACTTAAAAAAAGAAACATGACCAAAGAAGACACAAAATTACTAAAAAAAATACACAAAATTATTTTAAAAAAGACACAAAA
>NC_081519.1:2777368-2804868 GCF_030273125.1 Centropristis striata | reverse complement strand
TCGGTTAGAGCTGGATTAGAATTCGCTTCAACAAAATTTAATTGTTCATGAACCGTCACCTCTACAGTCATGGAAAGTGTGAAACGGGTGCTTTAATTTTGAAAGGTAGTGACATAACAATAAAGTTGATATAAAGCATCAAAAAGGCTTCTATAGTGGCTGACAGGGACACAAGGTTTGTTAAAGTTTATTTTCTTCTTTCATATATATTAGTGGCTATATTTGTTGTCTTAACTATAGTAAAAGTGCTTGTTTGCTAATGTTTGTTATTGTTTTCCCAAGTCGACCGTCATTCAGCCAGAATTGCTACTAAACATACATTCTAACCACTTAAACAATAGAGAGCATGTATGTTATGCAGTAAACCAGTAATTTATTCACTTTATGCAAAAAGCAATAATGTGTTTTTGACAAGGTTACCTAGGTAACTCAGATATACGCAAACCGCCACCCAGAAATTAGAAATCAATACAACCGCAGTGCTTTTATTTTGAAGGCGGTGCGTGCAACATCTGCCATTCTCTGGTGAGCTGCTGCTGATACCGGAAAAAAGAAAAACACATCAAATATTTTGATCATCTGAGGCGCCACCACCTCCAGGACTAGAACAACATACACACTGTTTGCTATCCAACTGTTAATATGTTTTGTTTTGTTTGTTTTGCTATTAAATGTTTCTTTTTTTGTTAAAATTGCTGATACCGGAAAAAAGAAAAACACATAAAATATGTGGACTGATCTCAGGCGCCGCCACCTCCAGGCCAAGAACAACATACATGCTGTTTGCTATCCAACTGTTGATAGATATATTTGTTTGTTTTGTTAATAAATGTTTTTTTTTTTTGTTTAAATTGGGACTTTTGTTATCATTGTGTCACATATATCATGTAAATGGAGGGAGAAAAGGCAATAGCTCTCAGCTCACGAGACCAGACACGATATTGGGTTCACGAGAACGAGACGAGACGAGATTTTAAGAAAACTACAATGACTGGACCAACAGACTTTCATTTAACAGCGTTGCATTTTGAAATGTTTTATTATAACTCTTTACATGCATGATGTAAGCATGAGCTTTAATAAACTTCTTCTTCCACCAATTGAAACTAAAACTAAAATTTATAAAAGTTAAAATAAGATAAATAAAAAGATAAATGAGACTCTGGAGGTGACTAATGGCTTTCGATCGTCGCGTAATCGCTTAGCGACAGTTTCGGCCGTGATCCATCGACGGATTAAAGACGGGAGACGCAACTGTGGCCGCCGTCGCTAACTGCACAACATCAGCAGCTGATCAAAACAAAGCAGCATGGCTAATTATCATAAACATAGCGATCTTTAATTAACCGGCATCACTAACTGTGCACAGAGTGTCTGGTGCTTGTTGTAAACAAACAGAGATCGCTAAGTGAACACCTCCTGCAGCAGCAGCACATACACACTGTACTGCTAAAGAGCTAACTGTTAGCCTGTTAGCACATACACACTGTACTGATACAGAGCTAACTGTTAGCCTGTTAGCACATACACACTGTGCTGCTACAGAGCTAACTGTTAGCCTGTTAGCACATACACACTGTACTGCCACAGAGCAAACTGTTAGCCTGTTAGCACATACACACTGTACTGCTACAGAGCTAACTGTTAGCCTGTTAGCACATACACACTGTACTGCTACAGAGCTAACTGTTAGCCTGTTAGCACATACACACTGTACTGCTACAGAGCTAACTGTTAGCCTGACGAGAAATATCGTCGCGATGAGTTTAATCTTGCGAGATCTCGTGGCAAGAGATCTCGTCCCCCCCTAGTTAAGACTGATGTCATAAACTGGTATCGTCCGTTTCGACATCAGCCTTAAAAAACCCACACCGGTCACACAAGACTGAACAGGTGTGTTGTCCATGGCAGGACGACAAGGACACATTTCCAAAGAAACATCACTGCAGTTTGCCAAACTTTGACACAACACTACTGGGGAAATGTTTTGATGACTGATGAAACAAAGACTGAATTGCTCAACGCATACCAACATGACAACACTATCCCAACAGTGACGTATGATGCAGTGAGCATCATGACTTGGGGCTGTTTTGCTTCCTCAGGTACTAGACCGTGTGCTATCGTTGAGGGGGAAATGAATTCCAAATTTTACAGGTAAATGTCAGAGTGGCTGTCTGCCAGCTGAAGATCAGTAGAAGTTGGCTGATGCAGCAAGACAATGACTTACTTTTTCTCGCAACTGTATACACTGCAAAAAAGCCAACTTGTATTTTTTGGCCTAAAACAGTGATTTAAGTTGGTAAAACTTGGAAATATAAATTGACATTTAGGGCAATAATGTAAGTTAGCACAACAAAGGAAGCCAGTTGTCTGCTCAAAAACAAGTTGGTGAGTTGTTGTTACTTATATCTTTAAGTTGGGGTTCACAACAAGGGACAATAGTTCTGATAACTCTTATTTCTTTGTTGTGAAATTCGGTCATTAGCGAAAGCTAGCGGCTAACTGATGCTAGCGGCTAACTGATGCTAGCAGCTAACTGATGCTAGCGGCTAACTGAGGCTAGCGGCTAACTGATGCTAGCGGCTAACTGAGGCTAGCGGCTAACTGAGGCTAGCGGCGCTGCTTGTTACAGCTACAAGAGTAGCCATAAGCGTATCAATGCTAACTCAACATTGTGGTCACAACATTAGCTGACATTTCATAGCAGCGTTACAATCGTGCTAATTCAGCACATTGCAGAAGTTAGCAGAAGTAAGGATTAAAAGTTATTACAATGTTAAACTATAAGTTAGTACAACTTACAGTTGAGTTGACAAAAATCTGAATTCAGAGTTGAGCAAACTCAAAAACAAAACTTAAAATATTTAGTTTAATTGTCCAACTTAAAATTTTATCGAAGTGTGTTGCCTTGAAATTTTGAGTTCACCCAACTTTTCTTTTTTTGCAGTGTATTCCTTCTTGATTAAATTATTAATACTTTATATTTCTTGCTAGCATTGCTTGTTAACCATTTATTGTTATTCTATTGATGCTTTTTTCTATTTACACTTCACACTTTTGCTGCTGTAACACTGAAAATGTACCCGTTGGGGCAGTAATTGTCACACCGTGGTGAGGTCTTTTATGTTTTGGTCTCGTCACTGCTTTTATTTTGAAAAGTAACTCTCCTCTCGTTTCAGGTCACCTGCCCCTCCCTGTGTGTGTCACCTGCCTGAGCGTCTCCCCTAATTACCAATTGTATTCACCTGGTGCTCCCTCCCTCATGTGTTAAATAGTCTGTGTCTCCCTTGTCCTGTGCCAGTGTGTCGTTTTTCGTCTCGCCAGCATTTCCACAGTTCTTGTCATCGCCACAGTCATCTGCCTTGCTTCGTTTTCAAGTTGTTCTCCTCGTAAGAGTGATTTTCTCTTGTAAATTTTCACAGCTTAGCTGCTCCCTTAGTTTGTTAGTTGTTTAGATTGCCTTTTGTTTTTCCTCCTTAAGAGTGATTTTGTGTTATTTAGTTTTTGCCCTTAGATCGTTCCTCCATTTTACGGAGTGATTTTTAGTTTAGTCTTTTTCCCTGTTTAGGTTTCCTCCCTTTTGGAGCGCCTTTTGTTTATTAGTATTTTAGTTTGTCCCTTTTATCTCCCTTTCCCTTGTCTAGTTATTTGTTCATTACCCCATAGGATAGTTTGCCCTGAAATCAGGATAGTCAGGAGTTTTGTGTTTTTCCCTCTTTGTAGGGATTATTATTGTTAGGTCCTTTAGACTGTTAATGTTCATAGCCTTTTTGTTTCCTCTGTTCGGGGAGTTCCTCTTGCTGACCAAGTACCTAAATAAAGTGCTTTTGACATACTCTGATAAATCTCTGCGACTGAGTCCTGCTTCGAGCCCGGCCTGACAGTAATAAAGTAATGCCTAATCTTATTGCATCTTACAATTCTATTTAAGGCAATAGTGTGTTTTATGGTTTGTGAGGCACCAGTTAGTTACTTTCATATTAACCCTCTGGGGTCTGAACCTATTTGCCCTTTATATACCACATAATATTCACTATACTCATGTTTGGTATTTTCTCTGCACAACTTCAACATGATCTGACTATTATTTTTTCACTTTAACTCTATGGAGTCTTATAGGGCTATTTTGTCCATTTTTGAGTCCATTTCATGTCATTTTGTGTCTTTTTTGATCATTTGTGTCTTTTTTGTGAATTTTTTGGTCATTTTGTGTCCGTTCTTGTGTTTTTTTTGTCTTTTTTTGGGTCATTTTGTGTCTTTTTTTTGTCATTTTGTGACTTCTGTGGGGTTTTTTGGTCATTCTGTCTTCTCTTTGTGTCTTTTTTGGTCATTTTGTGTCTGTTGTTGTGTCTTTTTTAGTTATTTTGTGTCTTTTCTTGGTCATTTTGTGTCTTTTTTTGTCATTTTGTGACTTGTGTGGGGTTTTTTGGTCATTCTGTCTTCTCATTTTGTGTCTTTTTGGTCATTTTGTGTCTTTTTTTGTCATTTTGTGACTTCTGTGGGGTTTTTTGGTCATTCTGTCTTCTCATTTTGTGTCTTTTTGGTCATTTTGTGTCTTATTTTTGGTCATTTGTGTCTTTTTTTAGTTATTTTGTGGCTTCTGTGGGGTTTTTTGGTTGTTCTGTCTTCTCATTCTTCGCTTTGGCACTTTTGACGCTTTGCTTTTAGACTCCAGAGTGTTAAAACATTATAAAGACCTAGAAGGGTTAGCAGGCCATTGAATGGGCTACTAAAAGGAAGTGTAGGCTTCCTCCATGCCCATATACTTATGGGATGATAAGTGCTGATAAACACCCGTTCAATAGTGTGATAACGTCCGGGTCGGGTGTTTTCATAGAAGTTAATCATCAGATTTCAGTATTGATCTTGGTCTCTGGACGAGGGAATGAGGTGTACCTTGAGTTTGGATTGTTTCGATAAATAACTATTTCAAAGGTCAACAATTAACTTTGTCCTGAAGAAATCACTAAAAGCAATCAATGTAGCCTGAGGGAGAAAATAATGGCCCAACAATTGGTTCAGTTTGTACTTTTGGGACTTTTCATCCATGCTGGTTTAAGCATTAAAGATCAGATTTATTTATTGACCTTGTGCTTTGGATGCTGCACAAGTGAATGAAGTGTACCTCCAGTTTGGATTGTTTTGTCAAACTAATCTTTCCACGGTCCAAGAATGCACTTTGTATTAAAATTGCAATGGATTCGATCATACAAACTACAACTTCATGACAACAGAGCAAACTTGGGTATGTTTGAAACAGGCGGCAACCTCCAGGTCTGAGCAGGGAGGCAAACCAGGAAGTGCCTTAAGCTGCATTCTACGGAAAATTCCAGCAGGGGGCGCTAAGTTTGGCTGCAAAAGCATTTTTGTCCATTCATTTCAATGCAAAATGAGAACTTCTCATTTGATTTATTACCTTAGAATTTTTTTTTTTTTTTTGGGACAACACTATGGTCTCAATCACTAGTAAAAAATCTTCTTCAAGACAATCTGATGTTAATAGTTGTAATAATGGCCCCATTTAGAAGAAAATAAAAGATAAAGAATCGTATGATTTGGGGCGGGGCTACCTTTGATTGACAGGTCACTAACAAGGCGAGCCGTCACCAGGAGAGAAGCAGAACAATGCGTATCCACGGCAACATGTCAATAAAGTTATATATAACATTATATAGATATAAAAAAGGACGTTTAGCGGTTTGGTCTCATAACTTTGAGCCTTTCACTGTATTTTCACTTAATGACAGTTTATTTCAACGTTTTGTTCAGTAAAAATGTCTTGTTCAGCGTTTGGTTGGACTAACAGTGGTTCCCAACCTTTTTCTTGAGGGACCCACAATTTTACCATTGTAAACTTTGGACTGCAACTTTTTTTTCTTGTAAATTTGCCACTTTAAGCGAGTAAATTTGCAACTTGTGCAAAAATATGCAGATTTATGAGATTTAAAGTGGTGAATCCACTTTTTTCTCTTAAATCTGCTACTTTTTTCGCATTGCTTTGCCACTTTAAATCTCTTAAATCTGCTACTTTTTTTCTTGTAGATTTGCCACTTTAAACTAGTACATTTGAAACTTGTGCAAAAAATATGCAGATTTATGAGATTTAAAGTGGTGAATCTGCGAGAAAAACGTTGTTTTTTTCCACCTTTTTCTCGTAAATCTGCTACTTTTTTTGCGGTGATTTGCCACTTTAAATCTCTTAAATCTGCGACTTTTTTTCCTTGTAGATTTGCCACTTTAATCTAGTAAATTTGCAACTTTTTTCTCAGGTTTATATTTTATTCATATTTGGCCCTAATATGCCGTCATAGTCAAGTTCTCCTGGTACAAGTCACTGAAGAATAACTCTGTTTGACTGTTTCTTGCAGATTTTTTTTCTAAATTTTTCATTTCTACATTGGAGGTCCAGGTCAATAAATTTAATATTATTATATTATTATCATGCTGATTGGTCAGATGTCATGGTGCCTGATCTTTGCTGATTAGCTGGAATACATCCAATAAATCCGAGCTCACAGAGAGACATGGGGACCCAGTTGAGATATCCACTGAAGTTACCAAATACGGTTCTTCGCCCGATAAAAGGTTAAAAAAAAAAAAAAAAGCTGCTGGCTTTTTCCACTTTGAGAAGCTGAAGGAAAGGAGAAGTTGCTTGTTTCTTGCTGAGGCAGAATGATTAGGGCAGACCCCTTCGAGAGAGCCCATTAATCTTAATCTTAGAGACCAACAACAGAGTAACCTTTCATCCAGAAGCTGACAGGGTGTCCAACCTAATGCCCTCGGCTTCTTGGTGCAACCTAAAAGGAATTAACAGCAGCTTACCTCTCAGTTTGGACTTTCCGCGTTTAAAGTGTCTTGCAGCGACGTGGCCCACAGTTGAGACGGAAACCTGCAGGACACGACACGGCAGGAGAAAAATTATTACTTTATTAAGTTTATACTGCTGGGACCTTGTGCAAAAATATTCCTCTCACAGAGAAGAGATGCTGGGATTAGAGGTGCATGTTTATGGTTTTTCCATTTTACACGTCTCGTCTACTTTTGGCAAACAAGCCAAGTCATTTTGTGTCTTTTTTTGGTCATTTTGTGTCTATTTTTAGTCATTTTGTGTCTTTATTTGGTCATTTAGTGTCTTTTTTTGGTCATTTTGTGTCTATTTTTAGTCATTTTGTGTCTTTTTTAGTCCTTTAGTCCAACATAAAATGTGATTTTTAATCTTTTTTTTACTTTCAAAACACTATCATGCTCAATAAAAAAAATGTAAATGTTGCAAGCCTGTTAATTTGAAGCATAAAATTCACTTTAAAATGCACTGAAATACTAATACACAGTCGCCCATAAAGTTGGAATACTGTTTAATGTGTTAACATGTTTGGAAGAGATTGATGAATAAAGTTTTTGAGGATGTAAATATTATTTACAGTTTATCTGTTGAGAATAAATCACACTGTCACAATCATTTCATGGAAAGAGGTAAAAAAAATAGTTTATTCCAACTTTATGTATTATTTCTGCACCAGGATACAGAATTTGTTCTTCCAATCCACAACATTATTTGGTAACACTTTGTATTACTGAACCCATATTCAACATTTGTTGCTTATTAGCATGCAAATAAGTATCATATTGGCTCTTAATTAGTCATTATTAAGTAGTTATTAATGCCTTATTCTGCATGGCCTTATTATACAACCAGTAAGATATTAATTAAGAGTTTTCGCTCAATAACATCAGAATTATAGCTTGGATTTTGAAACACATAAAAAACACACGTAACACGTAAAAAAAAAAAAAAAAAAAAACTGCACACAAAATTACAAAAAACAAAAATAAAAACATACAAAAAACACACTTTATTTATTTATTTATTTATTTATTAAAAAAACACACCAAAAAATACAAAAAAAACCCTTAAAAACTAAAACAAACAGAACGCATATATGAAAACTACAATAAACACACAAAAATTTACAAAAAACACAGATAAAAACACAAAAAAATTACAAAAGACACAAAAATAGCCCAAAATCACACAAAAAACAGTAAACAAAAAAAGATTGTATTAAAATTGCTGAAACACACTCTGCAAAATCTTAAAAATCTCTGCAAAGTAAAATCATGTTGCACTTGGTCGTTGTGATTTTAACCATTGCTTTAAAAGAGTTGGCGCATTAAATGTGACATGGAAACTTCTGGAAAAGCCAAAACTTTAGAGTTCAGCTGACAGCAGGGCAAAAAAAGAAAAGTTGGGTTAACTCAAAATTTCAAGGCAACAAACTTTGATAAAATTTTAAGTTGGACAATTAAACTAAATATTTTAAGTTTTGTTTTTGAGTTTGCTCAACTCTGAATTCAGATTTTTGTCAACTCAACAGTAAGTTGTGCTAACTTTTAATTTTACATTGTAATAACTTTTAATCCTTACTTCTGCTAACTTCTGCAATGTGCTGAATTGGCACGATTGTAACGCTGCTATGAAATGTCAGCTAATGTTGTGACCACAATTTTGAGTTAGCATTGATACGCTAATGGCTACTCTTGTAGCTGTAACAAGCAGTGCCGCTAGCATCAGTTAGCCGCTAGCATCAGTTAGCCGCTAGCATCAGTTAGCCGCTGGCATCTGTTAGCCGCTAGCATCAGTTAGCCGCTAGCTTTCGCTAATGACCGAATTTCACCACTTTCCTGCATTTCCCAACAAAGAAATAAGAGTTATCAGAACTATTGTCCCTTGTTGTGAACCCCAACTTAAAGATATAAGTAACAACAACTCACCAACTTGTTTTTGAGCAGACAACTGGCTTCCTTTGTTGTGCTAACTTACATTATTGCCCTAAATGTCAATAATTTATATTTCCAAGTTTTACCAACTTAAATCACTGTTTTAGGCCAAAAAATACAAGTTGGCTTTTTTGCAGTGTGCTTCGTTTTTACCTCATGAAGAAGTCGTGCTCCGGAGCTTTTCGTGGTCTCCAGAGGGTGAACGGTTTATTCTGCTTGGTGAAGTAAAGTGTCCCCTGCTTCTCCACGGGACTCTTTACTTCACCAAGCTGCTTGTGCTGACGTGGATATAATGAGTGGATGTTCCTGGATTCGTTCACTTGGCAAATGTCAATTAGCTTTGAAGATATTGGTTTTATAAGTGGCATTTCTACTTTGCTGTGCAGCTCGATAGCATCATAGATCAGACAGTCAGATTCTCTTATCATGCTGCAAAGTAATGCTCTTATCATGCTGCTGCATCTATATATTGTGTATGAGTGGTTATTTGCATTAAAAATTAATTTCTGGAAGTGACTGAGCACATTTAGGCCTGGTTGTTGATTGGCACATTCTGATTTTTGTTTGTAATGGTGAGCTGAAATGGTTTTATATATATTATGTTTTTGTTGGTACCCTATGATTTTGGTGGGGTTTCTTTCTTTCTTTTGTGATCAATTTTTTATTGAATTTTCCATTTAGTTTAAAAGAAACAAATAAGCAGGTTTGGCAAGCATCAATTGGGCAATAATAGCAACAGCAACAAAGAAGATAAAATGGTAGTGTAGCATAACAAACAAAAAATAAATAAATAAATAAATAAATAACAATGGCAGTACTACCAACCAAACATATCAACAATATTAAGTGTTGAAAAATAAGAAAACTATAATAATGAATCTGTTGGGGTTTCTTATTATATACATGTGCCTGAGGTCACCTGTAGATACATTTAAACTGGACTTCTGTTATAATAATATAATATAATATAATATAATATTATATTATATAATAATAATAGAATATTTAGAATACTGAGACTCTGACCTGATTCAAAATCACATTTTATGTTTTCTTTGTTTATTTTGGGGTTCAAACTGTTGATCCAGTAAGTCAGGATGAAAAAATAATTATCAGGTCATATAGGTGAGGTTGTGCTGAAAAAAATATACCAACAAGGCATTTAGGTTTAGGTCTTTTTTAGGTCATTGTGTGTCTTTTTTTAATCATTTTGTGTATTTATTTAGTCATTTTGTGTTTTTTTTTAGTAATTTTGTGTCTTTTTTTAATCATTTTATGTCTTTTTTGTCATTTTGTGTCTCTTTTTAGTCATTTTGTGTCTTTTTGGTCATTTTGTGTCTTTTTTTAGTCATTTTGTGTATTTTTTTATTCATTTTGTGTCTTTTTTAGTCCTTTAGTCTAACATAAAATGTGATTTTTAATCTTTTTTTTACTTTCAAACCACTATCATGCTCAATAAAAAACAATTTAAATGTTGCAAATGTGAACAAAGGTTGCAAATCTACCATATAAGAGGGTTCCATCCAGTTCTATCATTTTATACTAAATCTATTTGAGCTTGTCTCCAGTTTTACTTGGTATATCATCATCAAAGTGAAACTGGCCTCATGGAGTTTATACAGGCAGGATGAAAAGGATTTAAAAAATGGACAAAACAGCCCCAAAAGACTCCATAGAGTTAAATAATGATTGGAGGTCCATTAATGAAGAATGGTGTTCACATTAGCTTGTGCTTTCTGGATGTCGGTTGGTAATTTGCATGCCTTAAAGCACAAAAATTAAATTTAGATGTTTTTCCTGTCACTTCCTATGTGACTCATTTCATGTGACAAGTTCTTTATCAGGTCATATAGGTGAGGTTGTGCTGAAAAAAATATACCAACAAGGCAACAAGCATTTTTTTTTTAACTCTATGGAGTCTTATTGGGCTATTTTGTCCATTTTTAATCCTTTCCCTGTCTTTTCTTGTCTTTGTAAGTCATTTTGAGTCTTTTTTTGGTCATTTTGTGTCTTTTTTAGTCATTTTGTGTCTATTTTGTCATTTTGTGTCTTTTTTAGTCATTTTGTGTCTATTTTAAGTCATTTTGTGTCTTTTTGTGTGTTTTTTTAGTCATTTTGTGTATTTTTTTGGTCATTTTGTGTCTCTTTTTAGTCATTTTGTGTCTTTTTGGTCATTTTGAGTCTCTTTTAGTCATTTTCTTTTTTGGTCATTTTGTGTCTTTTTTAGTCATTTTGTGTCTTTTTTTGCTCATTTTGTGTCTATTTTTAGTCATTTTGTGTCTTTTTGGTCATTTTGAGTCTCTTTAGTCATTTTGTGTCTTTTGTGGTTATTTTGTGTCTTTTTTTGCTCATTTTGTGTCTTTTTGTGTATTCTTTTAGTCATTTTGTGTATTTTTTTAGTCATTTTGTGTCTTTTTTGTCATTTTGTGTCTCTTTTTAGTCATTTTGTGTCTATTTTTAGTCATTTTGTGTCATTTTGTGTATTTTTTTGGTCATTTTGCATCTCTCTTTAGTCATTTTGTGTCTCTTTTTAGTCATTTTGTGTCTTTTTTTGGTCATTTAGTGTCTTTTTTTGGTCATTTTGTGTCTTTTTTTGGTCATTTTGTGTCTCTTTTTAGTCATTTTGTGTCTATTTTTAGTCATTTTGTGTCATTTTGTGTATTTTTTTGGTCATTTTGCATCTCTCTTTAGTCATTTTGTGTCTCTTTTTAGTCATTTTGTGTCTTTTTTTGGTCATTTAGTGTCTTTTTTTGGTCATTTTGTGTCTTTTTTTGGTCATTTTGTGTCTCGTTTTTAGTCCTTTAGTCCAACATAAAATGTGATTTTGAATCTTTTTTTTTAACTTTCAAAACACTATCATGCTCAATAAAAAAGAATGTAAATGTTGCAAATGTGAACAAAGTTTGCAAATATAACATATAAGAGTTCTATCATTCTATACTAAATATATTTGACCTTGTCTCCAGTTTTACTTGGTATATCATCATTAAAATGGACAAAACAGCCCAAGACTCCATAGAGTTAAATAATGATTGGAGGTCCATTAATGAAGAATGGTGTTCACTTTAGCTCGTGCTTTCTGGATGTCGGCTGGTAATTTGCATGCCTTAAAGCACAAAAATTAAATTTAGATGTTTTTCCTGTCACTTTCTATGTGACTCATTTCATGTGACAAGTTCTGAAATGAGCAGAGAACAAACACGTTGACTTGGAGCAGCTGGAGATGAATTCCTGTCCTTGCGTGACTAATCCTGCTGAGGTGAAAATTGTCTCGCTGCCTCAAAAATGCTGTGCATCATCAGAGGAAGGAAAATGAAATGTCCACACGTCAAATGTTGGTTATTGCACTGGTGTAATTGTTTCTTTCTGTAGTATGAAGTATGTGCGAGCCATTACCTGCAGTTAATGCAGATCATGTGATTTGATTGATTATAACTCTATGTAATGTTTTAAGTGTGACTCTATTTTATTTGTGTCTTCTGTGTTTAGTGTAACACTTTTGGTCATTTTGTGTATTTTAGTCATTTTGTGTCTTCTGTATTTTTTTTGGTCATTTTGTCTCATTTGTTTCTTTTTTTGTCATTTTGTGTCTTTTTTTGGTCATTTGTGTCTTTTTTAGTCATTTTGTGTCTTTTTGTGTCGTTTTTTGGTCATTTTGTATTCTTGTCATTTTGTGGGGGTTTTTTTGGTCATTTTGTGTCTTCTGTGTTTTTTTTTGGTCATTTTGTGTCTTTTTTTGGACATTTTGTATCTTTTTGTGTCTTTTTTGGTCATTTTGTATCCTTTTTTTGGTCTTTTTGTGTCTTTTTTTGGTCATTTTGTGTCCTTTTTGGTAATTTTGTGTCTTTTTTGGTAATTTTATGTCTTTTTGGTCATTTTGTGTCTTTTTTTTTGGTCTTTTTGTATCTTTTTCTGTCCTTTTTGGTCATTTTGTGTCTTTTTTGGTCATTTTGTCTTTTTTAGTCATTTTGTGTCGTTTTTTGGTCATTTTGTATTTCTTGTCATTTTGTGGGGGTTTTTTTGGTCATTTTGTGTCTTCTGTGGGTTTTTTTTGGTCATTTTGTGTCTTTTTTTGGACATTTTGTATCTTTTTGTGTCTTTTTTGGTCATTTTGTATCCTTTTTTTGGTCTTTTTGTGTCTTTTTTGGTCATTTTGTGTCTTTTTGTGTCCTTTTTGGTAATTTTGTGTCTTTTTTGGTAATTTTATGTCTTTTTGGTCATTTTGTGTCTTTTTTTTTTGGTCTTTTTGTATCTTTTTGTGTCCTTTTTGGTCATTTTGTGTCTTTTTATGTCTTTTTTTGGTCATTTTGTGTCTTTTTTAGTCCTTTAGTCCAACATAAAATGTGATTTTGAATCTTTTTTTTTACTTTCAAAACACTATCATGCTCCATAAAGAATTGTAAATGTTGCAAATGTGAACAAAGGTGTCAAATCTAGCATATAAGAGGGTTCCATCCAGTTCTATCATTTGATACTAAATCTATTTGAGCTTGTCTCCAGTTTTACTTGGTATATCATCATCAAACTGAAACTGGCCTCATGGAGTTTACAGCCAGAACTTTAGAGGTCAATTTACAGTAGGGCTCCACGCTGCTTTGTTTTCTAGTCTGATGGAGGCAACAAGTCTGGATTATTTGGAGCTTTTGGACACTCCACAGGGTTAACTAAATGCTACAGATTTCCTTTTTTTATATTTTATTTTAATAACAAAGCACGAGCTTGAAATAGTCCAAAGGTCTGAGCATCTGGCTGCTGAGATCCTGATGCAACTAGGTGAGAGTGTAAACTTTTTCAACCATAGCACTCTCCAACACTATAATCTCTTTTGATCTGCAGGAATAAGCAACGTGGAAAATACCAATAGGTTTTGTCTCCTTATTGATCTTTGACTTTTAGCTCTCACATTGTCATTTTATTGTTATGAAGGTGAATGCAGTAAGGAACTGTGCAGGCTGAATTCACACTGATTCATGCAAAATGAAATATGGCATTTGTTTGGCGTGTCTGAAGAAGAATCACCATCAGATTAAAGCAGAAAATCCCTCTGTAAGCAGTATGGATGCAAACCTACACCGTATAATGAATAACCACATAACTTCATAGATATATATTATATATATATATATATATATATAAATATTGATATTGCAAACACACACACACACACACACACACACACACACACTAGTGCAACTGATCTCTGATAGTCTCAGCAGGGGGTGAGACAGCTTCCCACAGAGACTGAGAAGGACAGGAATGTGTGTGTGTGTGTGTGTGTGTGTGTGCGTGCTTGTGTGTGTGTGTGTGTGTGTGTGTGTGTAGGACCAATGACTAAATGTGTAGCTGTAACAGACCCACTCCTTATTTTTTGTTTTCGTTGCAGGCACGACCAAGACGCAATGCAATGCTATCTAAGTTTATCTTTATGGAGTCTTGGGCTATTTTGTCCATTTTTTAATCCTTTTCATGTCTTTTCGTGTCTTTGTTAGTCATTTTGTGTCTTTTTTTGGTTATTTTGTGTATTTTTTTTGCTCATTTTGTGTCTTCTGTGGGGTTTTTTTTTTTTATTCTGTTTTGTGTCTTTTTTGGTCTTTTTCTGTCTGTTGTTGTCTTTTCTAGTTTCTTTGTGTCTGTTGTGTCTTTTTCAGTTATTTTGTGTCTTTTTTAGTTATTTTGAGTCTTTTTTTTTTGGTCATTTTGTGTCTTCTGTAGGTTTTTTTGGTTATTCTGTTTTGTGTCTTTTTTGGTCATTTTGTATCTTTTTTTTTTTAGTAATTTTGTGTCTTTTTTTTAGTAATTTTGTGTCTTTTTTTGGTCTGCTTTGTTTTTCTGTCTGAATGTGATGAAGAAGCCATGCTTTGGCTCTTTTGGAGACTCCACAGGGTTAAAGATATGAACAGTAAATGTGTCTTCTGTGATCTGGAGGAATCTATTGCTCATGCATTTTGTGAATGTAATGTGCAATATTTTTTTTGTTTTTCATAATTTGTTGAAAGCAGCTCCTGCAACTCTGACATGAGAAAACCTCCTATCAGATTCCTCTTTCTGCTATCTTTTTCCACATCATCACTTGTTCTTTTATCTCATTTAATCTGCCTGTTACTCCTGCTCCACCCTGTCTTCTATGTTTCACTTTCTCCCTGTCTGACAGACACTTTGAGGACAATGAGAACAGGTGTGATGTGAACTTGAGATGACCTGCACTAGTCTCTGATTGCAAACTGCCCTCACTAAGCACCAGGCTGCACATACACATGCACCAGAAGCTAAAGCCGTCACAACATGCTTAGAACACGAGGTGGATCACCTGACAGTCCAACCAACAGCTCTCACTGGAGTTTTCAGTTCCACTACATGCCCCCCCCCCCCCCCCCCCCCCCCCCATTTTGTCTCATTTGTTTCTTTTTTGGTCATTTTGTGTCTTTTTTTTGTCTTTGAGTAATTTTTTAGTCATTTTGTGTTTTTTTTGTCATTTTGTGTCTCTTTTTAGTCATTTTGTGTCTCTTCTTAGTCATTTTGTGTCTTTTTTTGGTCATTTTGCTTCTCTTTTTAGTAATTTTCTGTCGTTTTTTGGTCATTTTGTATTTCTTGTCATTTTGTGTTTTTTGTCATTTTGTGTCTTTGTTAGTCATTTTGTGTCTTCTTCTGTGTTTTTTTGGTCATTTTGTCTCATTTGTTTCTTTTTTGGTCATTTTGTGTCTTTTTTTGTAATTTTGTATCTTTTTGTGTCCTTTTTGGTCATTTTGTGTCTTTTTTTGTAATTTTGTATCTTTTTGTGTCCTTTTTGGTCATTTTGTGTCTTTTTTTGGTCATTTTGTATCTTTTTGTGTCTTTTTTGATAATTTTGTGTCTTTTTATGTCTTTTTTTGGTCATTTTGTGTCTTTTTTAGTCCTTTAGTCCAACATAAAATGTGATTTTGAATCTTTTTTTTTACTTTCAAAACACTATCATGCTTAAAGAATTTTAAATGTGTCAAATGTGAACAAAGGTGTCAAATCTAACATATAAGAGGGTTCCATCCAGTTCTATCATTTTTTTTGATTGAGAATTTATTTGAACACAAAATAAAAGATGAACAATTAAAAAACAAACGAACAACAATAAATACACTGCAAAAAAGCCAACTTGTATTTTTTGGCCTAAAACAGTGATTTACGTTGGTAAAACTTGGAAATGTAAATTATTGACATTTAGGGCAATAATGTAAGTTAGCACAACAAAGGAAGCCAGTTGTCTGCTCAAAAACAAGTTGGTGAGTTGTTGTTACTTATATCTTTAAGTTGGGGTTCACAACAAGGGACAATAGTTCTGATAACTCATTTCTTTGCTGTGAAATTCGGTCATTAGCGAAAGCTAGCGGCTAACTGATGCTAGCGGCTAACTGATACTAGCGGCTAACTGATGCTAGTGGCTAACTGGCGCTAGCGGCTAACTGATGCTAGCGGCGCTGCTTGTTACAGCTACAAGAGTAGCCATTAGCGTATCAATGCTAACTCAAAATTGTGGTCACAACATTAGCTGACATTCATAGCGGCGTTACAATCATGCCAATTCAGCAAATTGGAGAAGTTATCAGAAGTAAGGGTTAAAAGTTATTGCTTTTTTTGTAGAATAATTAGTCATTTAATTAAACTCATGTAATAATTGCCCCAGATCTCTGTACAGTAAGTGAAGTAGGGTAAGACAATGGTACAGTATATGTTGTGGGGTGATTTGGTCTGTTTTGCTTTATTTAATATTGAGATGCTTCTTGACAGTTTAGTCTGTATGCGGTTTCCAGCTGATTTGATCATCTATTATTATCCCGAGGAACTTGTTTTTGTGAACATTTTCTATTTGCACTCAAAGCTTTCTGTTCAGCTGTGGTATCTATAGCTGCTCAAGTTCAAAGCTATGATGCTCTTCCATTTTTTTATCCTCTAAACCAAACAGACAAACAAACAAGGAACATGCAAGCTTGCATACATTATCTCAAAATAACACAAGGGACTGAACACAGGCACCATGACTGTCCATACCCATCACTGTCACACTTGTGTTACATTAGTCCAGTTAACCCTCTGGAGTCCATCTATTTATTGAAAATACTCATGTTTTATTTACAGTAATAACTTTATTTATATATGATATGTAGACAAGCTGAGAAAGCCAGTTAAAGTTCAATCATAGGAGCTTTCACAGTGTGACATTTATGTTTCTAGATCATTTTTAAAATGGGAATTTTCTTTCTACAATGAAAACTATTACTATTTTAAATTTATATGCAAATAGACTGTTTTGTAGTTTTATTATTTATTATTTTTTCTGCTGTTTTTGTGTGTATAAATGGTTAATAAATAATTATTTAAAAAAGACACAAAATTATTTAAAAAAACACAGAATTACCAAAAAAGACACAAATTATTAAAATAGACACAAAAGACACAAAATGACAGAAAAAAAACTAAATTACTTAAAAAAGGAACAAAAAGACCAAAAAAGACAAAAAAATATTTTTTTAAAAAAGACAAAATGATCCAAAAAAGACAAAAACATTGCTAATAAAAAAAGAGACACAAAATTATTAAAAAAGACACAAAATTACCAAAAAATAACACAGAATTTATTACTTTTTCTGCTGTTTTTGTGTGTGTAAATGGTAAAAAATAAAATAAAATGGTACATTTCCATAGAAACCTGTGTCTTTTGTTTGTATTTTGGGTTCCTGGCAGCTTTATACTTTGTTAATTAAAATAAAATGTAAAATCTGACTGATGGCCAAGTTTGAGAAAAAGGAGCCATGCATGTGGTGTAAGAACAGACTGAAAGATGACAAACAGACAGAAATTAATGCAGAGGAAGTTGACAAATTTGACCCAAAATCTCCTGGACTTCAGAGGTTTAAGAGCAACACATTTCTTACTACAAAAATGTTAATGATCATGACTTCCTCTGAGTAATAATGCTTTTACTTTTTCATGCTGTATGTAATCAGATTAACATTTTACTGGCTTCCTCATGTTCGATGTCAGCTAATTTGTTTTTAAGTGATCATTTCCGACCGAAGACATTTCCTTTTCTTCCTGTGGGAACCCAGAGCAGCACCTATAAGAAATTCCTTCAAAATAAAACAAAAAGGGCTAAAAGTTCCTAATACATATTGTACATATTGTACATATTGAAGTATTGTGATTTTTCCAGCCTCTCCTGTCCTCTCCTCTCTGATCTGTGTAAATAGCTTCTCCTGTCCTCTCCTCTCTGCTCTGTGTAAACGTATTCCCTCCTATATCTTTGTCTGTATATATGTCTAACCATGTTGAATGATTAAGTTTCTTTTTCTTAAAATAACTTTTTCTGTGTCTCTTTATATCTCAGTGCACATCCATGTATTGCCCAATATACACTTTGTATATTAACACTACAAAATGACTAACAAAAAACACAAAATGACCATAAAAAGATACAAAATGACAAAAAATGACAAAAAAATGACCAAAAATGTCACAAAATGACCAAAAAAGACACAAAATGAACAAAAAAAGACACGGAATGACTAAAAAACGACAATAAATGACCAAAAAGACTAAAAAAAAGACCAAAGAAGACACAAAATGAGAAGACAGAATGACCACAAAAACAACCCCACAGAAGACACAAAATGACAAAAAAAGCCACAAAAATGACAAAAAAAGACACAACAGACACAAAATAACTAAAAAAAGACACAAAAAGAAACAAAATGAACAAAAAAGACACAAAATGAACAAAAAAAGACACAGAATGACTGAAAAAAGACACAAAATGACCAAAAACGACACAAACTGAGAAGACAGAATGACCCAAAAAAACACAGAAGACACAAAATGACAAAAAAAAAGACACAAAAAGACTAAAAAAAGACACAACAACAGACACAAAATGACCAAAAATCACACAAAAAGACGTATTTGTGTGATTTTGTGTCTTCTGTGTTTTTTTGGGTCATGAAAGACATGAAAAGGTTCAAAAATGGACAAAATAGCCCTATAAGACTCCATAGAGTTAAAAGAGTTAAAACTCCTCATATGACTGTATTTTCTGCCAGCAGCAGATCGATGATGTCGTCCTGTTACATTCACTAGACTGTAGACGTGTTAAATGACAGGTTTGTTTTTTTTGCTTTCTGAGAAACGTTGTTACTCGACGCAGCAGTAGACAGATGACAAAAGATCTCAATTCTAAAATTAGACCCAAGGATTAATAATAAAAACATTATATAACATGATACTTTTCTAAAAAGGTAACAAGTCTCAGAGATAAGAACTGGAGGCTCAGTGAGGAACAGACGGTACGTTGCCTTCAGGAGGGATTCAATTACATGAATTAAGCACAAAGAAACTGGATATGATGCACACATGTAATCTGAAAGGCTTCGTTTTACATCGTCTACACAGCAGCACGGCGGGGAGAGATGCAAATGTTGTCTGTGGAATAACACACATACAACGCACACAGACACACACATAAAAAGACACAACAACAGACACAAAATGACCAAAAAACACACAAAATGAATTAAAAAGACACAAAAAGACTAAAAACAGACACAAAATGAACACAAAAAGACACAAAAAATTTAAAAAAGACATAAAATGACCAAAAAAGACACAAAATGAGAAGACAGAATGACCAAAAACACAGAAGACACAAAATGATAAAAAAAAGACACAAAATAACAAAAAACAAAACAACAGACACAAAGTGACAAAAAAAGACACAAAAAGACTAAAAAGACACAAAATGAATTAAAAAAAAGACAAAAAGACTAAAAAAAGACACAAAATGACCAAAAAAGACACAAAAAGACTAAAAAAAGACACAAAATAACTAAAAAAAGACAAAACAACAGACACAAAATGACAAAAAACACACAGAAAGACTAAAAAGACACAAAATGAATAAAAAAAAGACACAAAAAGACTAAAAAAAGACACAAAATGACCAAAAAAGACACAAAATGACCAAAAAAGACACAAAAAGACTAAAAAAAGACACAAAATAACTAAAAAAAGACAAAACAACAGACACAAAATGACAAAAAACACACAAAAAGACACAAAAAGACTAAAAAGACACAAAATGAATAAAAAAAAGACACAAAAAGACTAAAAAAAGACACAAAATGACCAAAAAAGACACAAAATGACAAAAAAACCACACAAAAAGACACAAAAAGACTAAAAAGACACAAAATGACAAAAAAAAGACACAAAATGACTAAAAGAAAGACACAAAATGACCAAAAAAGACACAAAAAGAGAAGACAGAATGACCCCAAAAAACACAGAAGACACAAAAGGACACACAGACACACACAGATACAGATACTGTTACCAACACAATAATGTTCTGCATCCAGACCAAGTGTTACATCAACAGAAACTCACAATTCACACAGGTCTCTGTGTTTTCACAGCTTTTCTGAAGTTGCAATGTCGAACAGCCTGAGAACATTATGGCCTTACACTGCAGAAAGGGTGTCAAAAAACCAGATAAAAACAGTAAATCTGAGGGAAATGATCTTGCTGCATGGACAGATCATTTACCTTGACAAGTTTTCTTAAATTAAGATTGTTAAATCTAGAAAAAAGCATGTTGAACATTTAAAACAGGGGTCTCAAACTGAATTACCTGGGGGCCACTGGAGGCAGTATCAAAATGACCAAAAAAAGATACAAAATTACTAAAAAAAGACACAAAATGACCAAAAAAAGACACAAAATGACCAAAAAAGACACAAAATTACCAAAAAAAGACACAAAATGACGAAAATAAGACACAAAATGACCAAAAAATACACAGAATTCCCAAAAAAGACACAAAATTATTTTTTTAAAAAGACACAAAATGATACTAAGACATAAAATGACCAAAAAAAGACACAAAATGACAGAAAAACACAAAATTACCAAAAAAGACACACAATTATTTTGAAAAAAGACACAAAATGACCAAAAAAAGACACAATGACAAAAAAAAAAAATTACTTAAAGAAGAATCTGAGGGAAATGATCTTGCTGCATGGACAGATAATTTACCTTGACAAGATTTCTTAAATTAAGATTATTAAATCTAGAAATAAGCATGTTGAACACTTAAAATAAGAAATTAACTCTTAAAATAAGAAATTAACTCTTAAATCTGTTGGTTTGTCTGTGGTCCCTCTAGTGTGCACCAGGCTAAAAGAAAACAGAGCCTGGATGCAGAATCAGTCATGAGAGAGTTAAATACTGCAACCTATTAAAATGTCTTAGATCATATATCATATAAAAGTGTCAACACATCAAATCAAAATCATAAATAAGAGTTAAAAGTCATCTCGTAAAACTCTCAAAGAAAATGAGTCTGACTGACATAATGGGCTAATAGACGGCTCCTGTAAAGATTTAAATTAGTGTCATAAATATATCAGGCACACCTCTCATCAGCGAGGTCACGTGCTGCTTAGCAACCAGGTACACTGCAAAAAAAGCCAACTTGAATTTTTTGCCTAAAACAGTGATTTAAGATGGTAAAACTTGGAAATATAAATGATATTTAGAGCAATAATGTAAGTTAGCACAACAAAGGAAGCCAGTTGTCTGCTCAAAAACAAGTTGGTGAGTTGTTGTTACTTATATCTTTAAGTTGGGGTTCACAACAAGGGACAATAGTTCTGATAACTCTTATTTCTTTGTTGGGAAATGCGGAAAAAGCGGTGAAATTCTGTCGAAAGCTAGCAGCTAACTGATGCTAGCGGCTAACTGATGCAAGTGACTAACTGATGCCAGCGGCTAACTGATGCTAGCGGCTAACTAATGCTAGCGGCTAACTGATGCTAGCTGCTAACTGATGCTAGCGGCTAACTGATGCTAGTGGCTAACTGATGCTAGCGGCTAACTGATGCTAGCGGCACTGCTTGTTACAGCTACAAGAGTAGCCATTAGCGTATCAATGCTAACTCAAAATTGTGGTCGCAACATTAGCTGACATTTCATAGCAGCGTTACAATCGTGCCAATTCAGCACATTGCAGAAGTTAGCAGAAGTAAGGATTAAAAGTTATAATTTTATGTTGTAATAAGTTCAAAAATCTGAATTCAGAGTTGAGCAAACTCAAAAACACAACGTAAAATATTTAGTTTAATTGTCCAACTTAAAATTTGATCAAAGTTTGTTGCCTTGAAATTTTGAGTTCACCCAACTTTTCTTTTTTTACAGTGTATATAATGTTGAAATACAACATACAGCTACAGGGTGAAACACAATGAACAGCATGTTGTTGTGTGTCTGTGCATGTTTTATTCACACAGGGTGGACGGAGCTGCTGAGTGAGCAGCTGTAACCGACCTGAGTCACCTCAGCTGGCCTACTGTAGTTATACAACCACTGGCCACTTTATTAGGTACACCTGTTCAACTGCTCCTTAATGCAAATATCCAATCAGCCAATCACATGGCAGCACCTCAGTGTATTTATGCATATCTACCATAGATCATGGGTCTCAAACTCGCGGCCTGCGGGCCAATTGTGGCCCTCGTGACGATATTTTGTGGCCCCCACCTTGATATGAAAGTTTAATGTGAGTTTTATATGAATGGCACTTTACTGTGTTGTGTGTGGAAGGTCCCTTTAATTACTTTTTTTGGTAATTTTGTGTCTTTTTAATAATTTTGTGTCTTTTTTTAATAATTTTGTGTCTGTTTTGGTAATTTGTGTCTTTTTAAAATTATTTTATGTATATTTTTAAATAATTTTTTGTCCTTTTATAGTAATTGTGTCTTTTTTACATTATTTTATGTAAATTTTTTTAATAATTTTGTGCCTTTTTTGGTAATTGTGTCTTTTTTAAATGATTTTATGTATATTTTTTAATAATTTTGTGTCTTTTTTTGGTAATTTGTGTCTTTTTTAAATGATTTTATGTATATTTTTTAATAATTGTGTCTTTTTTGGTGAATTGTGTCTTTTTAAAATGATTTTATGTATATTTTAAATAATTTTGTGTCTTTTTTGGTAATTGTGTCTTTTTTAAATGATTTTATGCATATTTTTTAATAATTTTGTGTCTTTTTTGGTAATTTTATGTCTTATAAAAATGATTAAGTATATATATTTTTATATATTTTTTGTGTCTTTTTTGGTAATTGTGTCTTTTTTTGGTCATTTTGTTTCTTCTTTAAGTTATTTAGGTTTTTTTCTGCCATTTTGTGTCTTTTTTCTTTCATTTTGTGTCATTTTTGGTAATTTTGTGTCTTTTTTTTTGTAATCTTGTGTCTTTTTTTTCCACTTGTGACATTTTACAATATCTCAGCCACTTATTACACAAACATTATGACCGTGTTTGTGCTAAAGTTTTATTTCTCTGTAATTGCAGATGATAAAGCAGCCAGCCGGAGGCTTTCGGGGAAATTAAAACAATGACTAACTGAGTTTTGAAAATAAATAATAAAAATGGTACAATGGTGCCTCAAAGGCACCAATTCCTCTGTGGTACGATTGGTTTCAGCTTGATACTGTACGGCCCCCCGGAGCAGTGAAACAAGGCTGGGATGAACAGCAGCAGGTACTAATACATGTGGGAAAGAGAAGGTAGACACATGCTGCAGGGCTTTCACTCCTCAGACCTGATAGTATATGAAACAGAAGAATCAAGTGCACCATCTTATATAAACAGCTGAACGTCTGAAGAGTTTCATCTCGCAATGTGACACCTCGTTCATCAGCCAGGAGAGAGAGAGAGAGAGAGAGAGAGAGAGAGAGAGAGAGCGCGTCAAGAGTTTAATGAAATGAGATAACAAGCGTGTGAAACAAAGAGACTCTCACTGGTTTGAAGTGATTTAACTCTTGTGGAAGTACAGAAAAGCCAAAACATAAGACAGTTTAAAAACAAATATAATATAAGACATCAGCTTTTACAAAGTACAGACATTTAGAAAAGCCTCTGTAACATGGACATATGTAGACTGTAGTTTTGTAATATACATGGTAATTGTATTTATGTTTATAATATTTAAATATATATATATATATTTAGTAATTTACAATATACATGTATTGGTATTTATAATGTAATATACATTGTTTAAAGTATACATATATATATAATTGTTCATAATTTTTGTATGACTATTGATTATTCATATACTTTTTTGGTCATTTTGTGTCTTTTTTAGTCATTTTGTGTCTTTTGTTTTGTCTTATTTAGTTTTGTGTATTTTTTTTGGTCATTTTGTTTATTTTGTTGTCTTTTTTATTTATTTTGTGTCTTTTTGGTCATTTTGTGTCTTTTTTTGTCATTTTGTGTCTTTTTTTGTCTTTTTGTGTCTTTTTTTGGTCATTTTGTGTCTTTTTTAGTCATTTTGTGTCTTTTTTTTGTCATTTTGTGTCTTTTTTCTAGTCATTTTGTATCTTTTTTTGGTCATCTTGTGTCGTTTTGTGTCTTTTTTTAGTCATTTTGTGGTTTTTTTGGTCATTTTGTGTCTTTTTTTAGTCATCTTGTGTCTTTTTTTGGTCATCTTGTGTCGTTTTGTGTCTTTTTTTAGTCATTTTGTCTTTTTTTTGGTCATTTTGTGTCTTTTTTTTAGTCATCTTGTGTCTTTTTTAGTCCTTTAGTCCAACATAAAATGTGATTTTGAATCTTTTTTTTAACTTTCAAAACACTATCATGCTCAATAAAGAATTTTAAATGTGTCAAATGTGACCAAAGGTGTCAAATCTACCATATCAGAGGGTTCCATCCAGTTCTATCATTTGATACTAAATCTATTTGAGCTTGTCTCCAGTTTTACTTGGTATATCATCATCAAACTGAAACTGGCCTCATGGAGTTTACAGCCAGAACTTTAGAGGTCAATTTACAGTAGGGCTCCACGCTGCTTTGTTTTCTAGTCTGGATGGAGGCAACAAGTCTGGATTATTTGGAGCTTTTAGAGACTTTAGAGGGTTAAAAGGAAAACACTTCACATTTTAAAAACCACACAGTTTGACTGAGTCGTTGGAAACAATTTGATTTGAACTTTGGTGATAATTGCTTTTTCTAAAAACTCTTCCTGATGCTACATAAGTGCCCTTTTTAAATTGCGGCTCCCTCACTATAACACAGTGTTTGTACTCGACCTGCCACCAAACCAAACAGAACAGCTTGACCTCAGAGCTGCATCCAGAGAAAAAACCCTTGAAAATGGTTCAACGTGAGCAGCTTTCTTCCCTGTTCTCCATCCAGAATGAATCATGGACTGGATATAAATAATGGGTTCGAGTTCAGTGTTACACTCGTCGCCATCTTGTTTCATTTGACAGAGAGATGACTTTCAGTTGAACATGCTGTTAATATGCAGTGCTTAACATGATTATTAGAGCAGCTGTTCTCAACCTTGGGGTCGGGACCCCAATTGTGTTGTGTGTTAATGTGTTTTAGTCTTTTTGGTCACTTAATGTCTCTTTTTTGGGTCATTTTGTGTGTTTTTTTTGTCATTTTGTGTCTTTTTTTGTGTCTTTTTTCGATCATTTTGTGGTCAATTTGTGTCTTTTTTGGTCATTTTGTTTCTTTTTGGTCATTTTGTGTCTTTTTTTGATCATTTTGTGGTCAATTTGTGTCTTTTTTGGCCATTTTGTTTCTTTTTGGTCATTTTGTGTTTTTTTTTTTTTCCATTTTGTTTCTTTTTTTTGGTCATTTTGTGTCTTTTTTGGTCATTTTGTGTCTTTCTTGATCATTTTGTAGTCAATTTGTGTCTTTTTTGGTCATTTTGTTTCCTTTTTTTGGTAATTTTGTGTCTTTTTTTAGTCATTTTGTGTCTTCTTTTAGTCATTTTGTGTTTTTTTTTGTAATTTTGTTCCTTTTTTGGGTCATTTTGTGTCTTTTTGGACTGTCATTAACTTGCATTGTAGCGAAATCCGTGTCAGTTTCACGGAAATGTGAGTGATTCCGTGGCTATTCCACGGATTTTGAGTTATGCATCTGTGGCTATTCCACAGATTCCTGTGAGACCAGGTTGCACAATAATAAGAACGAGTTCACTCCAGTTGAAACAAAAAGTTTGTAATCTAAAAGGTCATTATTCAGCATTTTTAGAACAGAGGCTCCAGTGTGTGAGTTGCCTTTTTGTCAGCCGAGGTCTTTGGTTACTAGCTCTCCGTTAGCGGCGGTTGGCGGGGCGGGACGGGACAGAAGAGGGAGCGTGCTGCAGAAAGTGATCCTCCGCCGCAGTGTAACTACATGAATAAGAGACGAGAGGAAAGCAGTGAAAGGCTTCAGTCAGCTGGTGTAAAGTTACAGCTGCTGACAGCCGAGGTGAAAGTGTCGGGTAAATGATCCCGACGCCGACGCTGAAACATTAATTCACCTGTTCAGCAGACTGTCTGCTTTACTTTTATTCAGTGATGCCATAACAGAGGGAATTATTTAAATTATTTAATTTAATTTATTTTATTTTATTTGATAGGGATGCCATGTTGGTATATTTTTTCACCTATATGACCTGATAATAATAATTTATTTTTTATTATGACTTACTGGATCAACATTTAGAACCAAAAAGAAGACAATTTTTATTCTAGTGGGACTCTATTTTATTTGGGTCTTGTGTGTCTAGTCATTTTGTGTCTTTTTTGGTCATTTTGTTTCTTTTGTTGTGTCTTTTTTATTTATTTTGCGTCTTTTTTTGGTCGTTTTGTGTCTTTGTAAGTCATTTTGTGTCTTTTTTTAGTCATTTTATGTCTTTTGTTTTGTCTTTTTTATTTATTTTGTGTCTTTTTTTGGTCGTTTTGTGTCTTTTTTTTAGTCATTTTGTGTCTTTTTCAGTCATTTTGTGTCTTTTTTTAGTCATTTTGTGTATTTTTTTGGTCATTTTGTGTCTTTTTTAGTCATTTTGTGTCTTTTGTTTTGTCTTTTTTAGTTATTTTGTATCTTTTTTTTTTTGTCATTTTGTGTCTTTTTTTGGTCATTTTGTTTCTTTTGTTGTTTCTTTTTTATTTATTTTGTGTCTTTTTTGGCCGTTTTGTGTCTTTTTTAGTCATTTTATGTCTTTTTTAGTCATTTTGTGTCTTTTTTTAGTCATTTTGTGTCTTTTCTTTTGTCTTTTTTAGTTATTTTGTGTATTTTTTTGGTTATTTTGTGTCTTTTTTATAAATAATTTCATTTATTTTATTTGATGGGGACAATGCAGTTAGCATAGATACAGGGCATGCATCCGATGTGCTGCATACAGAGATATAGCTTCAGCTAATTTTCAACTCCTGTCCCTAGTTGGGCTTTACAACTACATACAAAATCACAATACTATAAAAATCCAATATACATCATACCCCATCTACAAAATAGAATAGAATTACAAACAATTACTATATACAGTACAGGCCAAAAGTTTGGACACACCTTCTCATTCAATGTTTTTCCTTTATTTTCATGACTATTGACATTGTAGATTCATCAAAACTATTAATGAACATGTGGAATTATGTACTTAACAAAAAAGTGTGAAATAACTGAAAACATGTCTTATATTCTAGTAAGCAAAGGGTGGTTACTTTGAGGAATCTAAAATACAAGACATGTTTTCAGTTATTTCACACTTTTTTTGTTAAGTACATAATTCCACATGTGTTCATTCATAGTTTTGATGCCTTCAGTGAGAATCTACAATGTAAATAGTCATGAAAATAAAGAAAAACGCATTGAATGAGAAGGTGTGTCCAAACTTTTGGCCTGTACTGTATATTTG